>NW_028161030.1:0-12500 GCF_964263955.1 Coregonus lavaretus | reverse complement strand
TAGCAGGGACTGGGCTGCAGGATAACCTATCCTAGCAGGGACTGGGCAGGCTGCAGGATAACCTATCCTAGCAGGGACTGGGCTGCAGGATAACCTATCCTAGCAGGGACTGGGCAGGCTGCAGGGTAACCTATCCTAGCAGGGACTGGGCTGCAGGATAACCTATCCTAGCAGGGACTGGGCAGGCTGCAGGGTAACCTATCCTAGCAGGGACTGGGCTGCAGGATAACCTATCCTAGCAGGGACTGGGCAGGCTGCAGGGTAACCTATCCTAGCAGGGACTGGGCTGCAGGATAACCTATCCTAGCAGGGACTGGGCAGGCTGCAGGATAACCTATCCTAGCAGGGACTGGGCAGGCTGCAGGATAACCTATCATAGCAGGGACTGGGCAGGCTGCAGGGTAACCTATCCTAGCAGGGACTGGGCTGCAGGATAACCTATCCTAGCAGGGACTGGGCAGGCTGCAGGGTAACCTATCCTAGCAGGGACTGGGCTGCAGGATAACCTATCCTAGCAGGGACTGGGCAGGCTGCAGGGTAACCTATCCTAGCAGGGACTGGGCTGCAGGATAACCTATCCTAGCAGGGACTGGGCTGCAGAGGGGTACGTTAAGATATGGAGGGTTGACCTATAATAGTGTTGTAGACAGTGAGGTGTTCTGTATTGATGTTCAAGTGTATGTGACTGTCCAAAATAACCCCTCAACCCGACCTTCACATAGACAGGATCACTGTCCGACCTTCACATAGACAGGATCACTGTCCGACCTTCACATAGACAGGATCACTGTCCGACCTTCACATAGACAGGATCACTGTCCGACCTTCACATAGACAGGATCACTGTCCGACCTTCACATAGACAGGATCACTGTCCGACCTTCACATAGACAGGATCACTGTCCGACCTTCACATAGACAGGATCACTGTCCGACCTTCACATAGACAGGATCACTGTCCGACCTTCACATAGACAGGATCACTGTCCGACCTTCACATAGACAGGATCACTGTCCGACCTTCACATATACAGGATCACTGTCAAACTGCTGAGGGGTAAATTTAACTGGAACGGTGTTCAAATTAAATCAAATATTATTTTTCAAATGCTCCAAATACAACAGGTGCTTACAACCTTACCTTGAAATGCTTACTTACAAGACCTTAACCAACAATGCAGTTTTAAGAAAATAGAGTTAAGAATGTTTTTATTTTATCTTTTAAAGTAACACAATAAAAGAACAATCATGAGGCTATATACAGGGGGTACCGGTACCGAGTCAATATGCGGTGGTACAGGTTAGTTGAGGTAACTTGTACATGTAGGTAGGGGTAAAGTGACTATGCATAGATAATAAACAGCGGGTAGCAGCAGTGTAAAAACAAAGGAGGACGGGGGGGGACGGGGGGGGGGGACTCAACTGGGGCTTGAGGCCAAGGTCCGTGGCTCTTCTTTGGTAGCTAACTCTGCATCACAGTGCTAGCTGTGCCACTAGAGATCCTGGTTCGAATCCAGGCTCTGTCGTAGCCGGCTGCGACCGGGTGACCCATGGGGCGGCGCACAATCGGCCCAGCGTCGTCCAGGGTAGGGGAGGGAATGGCCGGCAGGGATGTAGCTCAGTTGGTAGAGCATGGCGTTTGCAATGCCAGGGTTGTGGGTTTGATTCCCAAAGGGGGCCAGTATGAAAAATAAAAAAATTATGTATGCACTCACTAACTGTAAATTGCTCTGGATAAGAGCGTCTGCTAAAATGACAAAAAAAAATTAAAATAAAATTTTTAAAAAATCAACCGTTAATCGGTAAGTCTCCGCTCTCTCTACTTTTTATCTGCTGGCATTTTTTTTTGGTGTGTTGATTCCGGCTAGACCAGTTGGTGTTGATTTCTGGCTTACTTAGCTGTGTCGACCGTGGTGGTTGGCTAGCTAGGCTACTTAGCTAGCTAGGCTAAAATAACTAACTTTAGCTGGCTGGCTGGCTTGCTTGCTGGCTAAGATAACTGCATGTACCGGTACCATTCTTTGATAACTGGTTAGATGGCGTTATGTACAGTATTTCCAAAACTTTGGTTTACTTTAATGTAGCTGTAAACTAGGTGTTGATAACAACTGGCTGACTCATGCAGTGTTAACGTTAGCAGGCTTGTAGGGCTAACTGTAACGATGACGCTGGGAGTCGAGAAGCAGGTGCAGGTGGTAAGTTTAATAAAACAATGAACATGGAACTATACCAAACAGGAGTAGCGTCTGGACATGAAACACATAATCAATACTGCCTGGGGAATGAACCTAAGGGAGTGACAGATATAGGGGAAGTAATCAGTGAAGGGATGGAGTCCAGGTGAATCTCATGATGAGGCGCAGGTGCGCGTAATGGTGGTTGTCAGAGCCAGTGATTAGTAAACCGGCAACGTCGAGCGCCGGAGATGGGGAGCAGGAGTAGACGAGACAGTACCACCCCCCCCCCCACCGACGCATGGCTCCAGCCGCAGGACGACGCCGGTCAGGACGACGGCCCCGAGGGCGATTATCAAGGGCTTGAACCGGAAACGGAGATGAGAGCGGGTATGAGGTGATGTTACGGTAGGAGTCAAGGGTCTGGTCAATAAAGTTCCCCGCGGCACCGGAATCCACTAGCGCTGTAGAAACAGTACATGAGGGACAGTCTGCTAGTGTGATCGACACTAAAAAGGGTTTGGTAGAAAGTGATGAAGAGGGGATACTCACACCTGCCCCAGGGGGTGGAATATCACGTGACCGTCACTCTGCTCTCGTGGATCCTGAGTTGGGACGTACCGGACAGTGCTGGAGCTGGTGCCCTCCTTGACCACAATAGAGACAGAGCCCCAGCTGTCTCCGTCTGCGTCGCTCCGCCGCGGGGAGGCGTGTGACCCCTTACCTCTATGGGTTCAGGCTCTGATACGGAGCGTTCACTGAGGGAGGGAGAGAAGCGATGAGGGTACCGACGCTCCCAAAGTAGGTTATCCAGACGGATGGCCATCGCGATGAGTGCGTCCAAGGGGAGGTTGTCGTCTCGACGTGCCAGTTCTGTCTGGACCTCCTCGCGCAGTCCTCTTCTGAACAGTGTACGGAGCGCCGGCTCATTGCATCCGCTGGATGCTGCTACTGTCCGGAAGGTGAGCGCGTACTCATTCCATCCGCTGGATGCTGCTACTGTCCGGAAGGTGAGCGCGTACTCATTCCATCCGCTGGATGCTGCTACTGTCCGGAAGGTGAGCGCGTACTCATTCCATCCGCTGGATGCTGCTACTGTCCGGAAGGTGAGCGCGTACTCATTCCATCCGCTGGATGCTGCTACTGTCCGGAAGGTGAGCGCGTACTCATTCCATCCGCTGGATGCTGCTACTGTCCGGAAGGTGAGCGCGTACTCATTCCATCCGCTGGATGCTGCTACTGCCCCGGAAGGTGAGCGCATCCTCGGCAGCAGTCTGGTCATCCTGCCGTAGTAGGAGTAGGCGCTCACCCCCCTCTCTGCCCTCCGGTGGATGATCCAAGATACCTCTGAACAGAGCCATGAACCCCATCATATGAATCCAGCTCCTCCTCTCCCAGACGGCCGTGGCCCATTCCAACGCCCGCCCAGTCAGCAGAGAAATAACCATGGCAACCTTGGACCTCTCGGTGGTGGGGGCTCCCATGTGGTGCGCAAAATAGAGGGAGCACTGTAGTAGGAAGCCACGGCATTTAGATTTAGGTGCCGTCATATTTATCCGGGTGGGACAAACAGGCATCGCTGACCTGGGAGGGCTGCTGAATGGGCCGGTGTGCTGGCTCGCTGGGTCGACTGGTGGCAGAGTATCCTCCGCTAGTTGAAGCCAACGCCTCTCGGGTTTGTTCGAGACGTTGAAGACTGCGAAGAGCCTCTTCCATAGCCGTCCCCAGTTGCGCCAGCTGGTCGTGGTGTTGACGAAGTAGGTATCCCTGTTCGTCGACCGTCTGGGAGATGTCCTGATTTCCTGCTGCTTCCATTTGTTGAGGCAGTATTCTGTAACGATGACGCTGGGAGTCGAGAAGCAGGTGGTCAGTTTAATAAAACAATGAACATGGAACTATACCAAACAGGAGTAGCGTCTGGACATGAAACACAGAATCAATACTGCCTGGGGACTGAACCTAAGGGACTGACAGATATAGGGGAAGTAATCAGTGAAGTGATGGAGTCCAGGTGAATCTCATGACGAGGCGCAGGTGCGCATAATGGTGGTTGTCAGAGCCAGTGATTAGTAGGGGGAGCAATTGAAACCAGTATTCATGAGTGCAAATGAGTTGGTTTAATTTGAAGTTATACATTTGAAGTTATTTCTGTTGGAGTTTACATTATAGAGAATAGGCTGGCTTGCTGGGTCACACCCAAGAAAAACATTTTCGGACATGACGTCGCCATTCTTCGGAATTCTGATAAGTTTATGTAATAACTCGAAAAATAGAAAAGTGAGGTGTAACTCTGCATTGGGACTTTTGATGCGTATACTAATCCAAATCCATATGTTACATGTGGTAACGTTTATGCTACCTTCCCTTTAAATAAGTATAACGTTTCTGAGCCTCCCTGTGCAGGGCTTGGGGCGGCTCAGTCTGCATCCCAAAAGGCCTTCTAATCCCTTTATAGTGCACTATGGGCTCTGGTCTAAAGTAGTGCACTAAGGGCTCTGGTCTAAAGTAGTGCACTATGGGCTCTGGTCTAAAGTAGTGCACTAAGGGCTCTGGTCTAAAGTAGTGCACTATGGGCTCTGGTCTAAAGTAGTGCACTATATAGGGAATAGGGTGCCATTCTCTGGTCTAAAGTAGTGCACTATATAGGGAATAGGGGGCCATTCTCTGGTCTAAAGTAGTGCACTATATAGGGAATAGGGGGCCATTCTCTGGTCTAAAGTAGTGCACTATATAGGGAATAGGGGGCCATTCTCTGGTCTAAAGTAGTGCACTATATAGGGAATAGGGGGCCATTCTCTGGTCTAAAGTAGTGCACTATATAGGGAATAGGGGGCCATTCTCTGGTCTAAAGTAGTGCACTATATAGGGAATAGGGGGCCATTCTCTGGTCTAAAGTAGTGCACTATATAGGGAATAGGGGGCCATTCTCTGGTCTAAAGTAGTGCACTATATAGGGAATAGGGGGCCATTCTCTGGTCTAAAGTAGTGCACTATATAGGGAATAGGGTGCCATTCTCTGGTCTAAAGTAGTGCACTATGGGCTCTGGTCTAAAGTAGTGCACTAAGGGCTCTGGTCTAAAGTAGTGCACTATGGGCTCTGGTCTAAAGTAGTGCACTAAGGGCTCTGGTCTAAAGTAGTGCACTAAGGGCTCTGGTCTAAAGTAGTGCACTATGGGCTCTGGTCTAAAGTAGTGCACTATATAGGGAATAGGGTGCCATTCTCTGGTCTAAAGTAGTGCACTATATAGGGAATAGGGGGCCATTCTCTGGTCTAAAGTAGTGCACTAAGGGCTCTGGTCTAAAGTAGTGCACTAAGGGCTCTGGTCTAAAGTAGTGCACTATGGGCTCTGGTCTAAAGTAGTGCACTATGGGTCCTGGTCTAAAGTAGTGCACTATGGGCTCTGGTCTAAAGTAGTGCACTATGGGCTCTGGTCTAAAGTAGTGCACTAATGGCTCTGGTCTAAAGTAGTGCACTATGTAGGGCTCTGGTCTAAAGTAGTGCACTAATGGCTCTGGTCTAAAGTAGTGCACTATGGGCTCTGGTCTAAAGTAGTGCACTATATAGGGAATAGGGTGCAATTCTCTGGTCTAAAGTAGTGCACTATATAGGGAATAGGGTGCAATTCTCTGGTCTAAAGTAGTGCACTATATAGGGAATAGGGTGCCATTCTCTGGTCTAAAGTAGTGCACTATATAGGGAATAGGGTGCCATTCTCTGGTCTAAAGTAGTGCACTATATAGGGAATAGGGTGCCATTCTCTGGTCTAAAGTAGTGCACTATATAGGGAATAGGGTGCCATTCTCTGGTCTAAAGTAGTGCACTATATAGGGAATAGGGTGCCATTCTCTGGTCTAAAGTAGTGCACTATATAGGGAATAGGGTGCCATTCTCTGGTCTAAAGTAGTGCACTATATAGGGAATAGGGTGCCATTCTCTGGTCTAAAGTAGTGCACTATATAGGGAATAGGGTGCCATTCTCTGGTCTAAAGTAGTGCACTATATAGGGAATAGGGTGCCATTAGAGTCCTGCTCTCTCTCATGCTTTTTGGCCGTTCACAGTGTAAAAGTGTCACTGGCTGTAGCAGTCCCGGTAAGGCTGAGGGGAGAGCACCAGAGCCAGGCTGATATCACAGGCTGTAACAGTCCCGGTAAGGCTGAGGGGAGAGCGCCAGAGCCAGGCTGATATCACAGGCTGTAACAGTCCCGGTAAGGCTGAGGGGAGAGCGCCAGAGCCAGGCTGATATCACAGGCTGTAACAGTCCCGGTAAGGCTGAGGGGAGAGCACCAGAGCCAGGCTGATATCACAGGCTGTAGCAGTCCCGGTAAGGCTGAGGGAGAGCGCCAGAGCCAGGCTGATATCACAGGCTGGAGCAGTCCCGGTAAGGCTGAGGGAGAGCGCCAGAGCCAGGCTGATATCACAGGCTGTAACAGTCCCGGTAAGGCTGAGGGGAGAGCACCAGAGCCAGGCTGATATCACAGGCTGTAGCAGTCCCGGTAAGGCTGAGGGAGAGCGCCAGAGCCAGGCTGATATCACAGGCTGGAGCAGTCCCGGTAAGGCTGAGGGAGAGCGCCAGAGCCAGGCTGATATCACAGGCTGGAGCAGTCCCGGTAAGGCTGAGGGAGAGCGCCAGAGCCAGGCTGATATCACAGGCTGTAGCAGTCCCGGTAAGGCTGAGGGGAGAGCGCCAGAGCCAGGCTGATATCACAGGCTGTAGCAGTCCCGGTAAGGCTGAGGGGAGAGCGCCAGAGCCAGGCTGATATCACAGGCTGGAGCAGTCCCGGTAAGGCTGAGGGGAGAGCGCCAGAGCCAGGCTGATATCACAGGCTGTAGCAGTCCCGGTAAGACTGAGGGGAGAGCGCCAGAGCCAGGCTGATATCACAGGCTGGAGCAGTCCCGGTAAGGCTGAGGGGAGAGCGCCAGAGCCAGGCTGATATCACAGGCTGTAGCAGTCCCGGTAAGGCTGAGGGAGAGCGCCAGAGCCAGGCTGATATCACAGGCTGTAGCAGTCCCGGTAAGGCTGAGGGAGAGCGCCAGAGCCAGGCTGATATCACAGGCTGTAATAGTCCCGGTAAGGCTGAGGGAGAGTGCCAGAGCCAGGCTGATATCACAGGCTGGAGCAGTCCCGGTAAGGCTGAGGGGAGAGCGCCAGAGCCAGGCTGATATCACAGGCTGTAATAGTCCCGGTAAGGCTGAGGGAGAGTGCCAGAGCCAGGCTGATATCACTGTCATTTAGACGAAACGCTGACTGCAAACAAACAAGCAGGACTGTAATCCCACCGTGGCTGGGGATGGGAACAGGGGAGCAGAGAGGGCCTTCAGAATACTTACACAAACACTCACACACACACACACACACATTTTTTCAGAATGCCACAACAAGCGTCATTCCAGGGGATCTGGGGAGATGATGGGAGTCTAGGCATAAAGTAGCTGCTGAGGTCATCATACTAACGGATGAATAACACTATCCACCAGTTGATATGGGATGAATAACACTATCCACCAGTTGATATGGGGTGAATAACACTATCCACCAGTTGATATGGGGTGAATAACACTATCCACCAGTTGATATGGGGTGAATAACACTATCCACCAGTTGATATAGAATTAATAACACTATCCACCAGTTGATATGGGGTGAATAACACTATCCACCAGTTGATATAGAATGAATAACACTATCAACCAGTTGATATGGGGTGAATAACACTATCCACCAGTTGATATGGGGTGAATAACACTATCCACCAGTTGATATGGGGTGAATAACACTATCCACCAGTTGATATGGGGTGAATAACACTATCCACCAGTTGATATGGGGTGAATAACACTATCCACCAGTTGATATGGGGTGAATAACACTATCCACCAGTTGATATGGGGTGAATAACACTATCCACCAGTTGATATGGGGTGAATAACACTATCCACCAGTTGATATGGGATGAATAACACTATCCACCAGTTGATATGGAGTGAATAACACTATCCACCAGTTGATATGGGGTGAATAACACTATCCACCAGTTGATATGGGGTGAATAACACTATCCACCAGTTGATATGGGGTGAATAACACTATCCACCAGTTGATATGGGGTGAATAACACTATCCACCAGTTGATATGGGGTGAATAACACTATCCACCAGTTGATATAGGATGAATAACACTATCCACCAGTTGATATGGGGTGAATAACACTATCCACCAGTTGATATGGGGTGAATAACACTATCCACCAGTTGATATGGGGTGAATAACACTATCCACCAGTTGATATGGGGTGAATAACACTATCCACCAGTTGATATGGGGTGAATAACACTATCCACCAGTTGATATGGGGTGAATAACACTATCCACCAGTTGATATGGGGTGAATAACACTATCCACCAGTTGATATGGGGTGAATAACACTATCCACCAGTTGGTATAGAATGAATAACACTATCCACCAGTTGATATGGGGTGAATAACACTATCCACCAGTTGATATGGGGTGAATAACACTATCCACCAGTTGGTATAGAATGAATAACACTATCCACCAGTTGATATGGGGAGAATAACACTATCCACCAGTTGGTATAGAATGAATAACACTATCCACCAGTTGACATGGGATGAATAACACTATCCACCAGTTGATATGGGATGAATAACACTATCCACCAGTTGATATGGGGTGAATAACACTATCCACCAGTTGATATGGGGTGAATAACACTATCCACCAGTTGATATGGGGTGAATAACACTATCCACCAGTTGATATGGGGTGAATAACACTATCCACCAGTTGATATGGGGTGAATAACACTATCCACCAGTTGATATGGGGTGAATAACACTATCCACCAGTTGATATAGGATGAATAACACTATCCACCAGTTGATATGGGGTGAATAACACTATCCACCAGTTGATATGGGGTGAATAACACTATCCACCAGTTGATATGGGGTGAATAACACTATCCACCAGTTGATATGGGGTGAATAACACTATCCACCAGTTGATATGGGGTGAATAACACTATCCACCAGTTGATATGGGGTGAATAACACTATCCACCAGTTGATATGGGGTGAATAACACTATCCACCAGTTGATATGGGGTGAATAACACTATCCACCAGTTGGTATAGAATGAATAACACTATCCACCAGTTGATATGGGGTGAATAACACTATCCACCAGTTGATATGGGGTGAATAACACTATCCACCAGTTGGTATAGAATGAATAACACTATCCACCAGTTGATATGGGGAGAATAACACTATCCACCAGTTGGTATAGAATGAATAACACTATCCACCAGTTGACATGGGATGAATAACACTATCCACCAGTTGATATGGGATGAATAACACTATCCACCAGTTGATATGGGGTGAATAACACTATCCACCAGTTGATATGGGGTGAATAACACTATCCACCAGTTGATATGGGGTGAATAACACTATCCACCAGTTGGTATAGAATGAATAACACTATCCACCAGTTGATATGGGGTGAATAACACTATCCACCAGTGGTCCTCTGTAGCTCAGCTGGTAGAGCACGGCGCTTGTAACGCCAAAGGTAGTGGGTTCTATCCCCGGGACCACCCATACACAAAAATGTATGCACGCATGACTGTAAGTCGCTTTGGATAAAAGCGTCTGCTAAATGGCATATTATTATATTATTATTTATATGGGATGAATAACACTATCCACCAGTTGATATGGGGTGAATAACACTATCCACCAGTTGATATGGGGTGAATAACACTATCCACCAGTTGATATGGGGTGAATAACACTATCCACCAGTTGATATGGGGTGAATAACACTATCCACCAGTTGATATGGGGTGAATAACACTATCCACCAGTTGATATGGGGTGAATAACATTATCCACCAGTTGATATGGGGTGAATAACACTATCCACCAGTTGATATGGGATGAATAACACTATCCACCAGTTGATATGGGGTGAATAACACTATCCACCAGTTTATATGGGGTGAATAACACTATCCACCAGTTGATATGGGGTAAATAACACTATCCACCAGTTGATATGGGGTGAATAACACTATCCACCAGTTGATATGGGGTGAATAACACTATCCACCAGTTGATATAGGATGAATAACACTATCCACCAGTTGATATGGGGTGAATAACACTATCCACCAGTTGATATGGGGTGAATAACACTATCCACCAGTTGATATGGTGTGAATAACACTATCCACCAGTTGATATGGGGTGAATAACACTATCCACCAGTTGATATGGGGTGAATAACACTATCCACCAGTTGATATGGGGTGAATAACACTATCCACCAGTTGATATAGGATGAATAACACTATCCACCAGTTGATATGGGGTGAATAACACTATCCACCAGTTGATATGGGGTGAATAACACTATCCACCGGTTGATATGGGGTGAATAACACTATCCACCAGTTGATATGGGGTGAATAACACTATCCACCAGTTGATATGGGGTGAATAACACTATCCACCAGTTGATATGGGGTGAATAACACTATCCACCAGTTGATATGGGGTGAATAACACTATCCACCAGTTGATATGGGGTGAATAACACTATCCACCAGTTGATATGGGGTGAATAACACTATCCACCAGTTGATATGGGGGGAATAACACTATCCACCAGTTGATATGGGGTGAATAACACTATCCACCAGTTGATATGGGGTGAATAACACTATCCACCAGTTGATATGGGGTGAATAACACTATCCACCAGTTGATATGGGGTGAATAACACTATCCACCAGTTGGTATAGAATGAATAACACTATCCACCAGTTGATATGGGGTGAATAACACTATCCACCAGTTGGTATAGAATGAATAACACTATCCACCAGTTGATATGGGATGAATAACACTATCCACCAGTTGATATGGGATGAATAACACTATCCACCAGTTGATATGGGGTGAATAACACTATCCATCAGTTGATATAGAATGAATAACACTATCCACCAGTTGATATGGGGTGAATAACACTATCCACCAGTTGATATGGGGTGAATAACACTATCCACCAGTTGATATGGGGTGAATAACACTATCCACCCAGTTCATATGGGGTGAATAACACTATCCACCCAGTTGATTATGGGGTGAATAACACTATCCACCAGTTGATATAGAATGAATAACACTATCCACCAGTTGATATGGGATGAATAACACTATCCACCAGTGGTCCTCTGTAGCTCAGCTGGGGTAGAGCCACGGCGCTTGTACACGCCAAATGTAGTGGGTTCGATCCCCTGGACCACCCATACACAAAAATGTATACACGCATGACTGTAAGTCGCTTTGGATAAAAGCGTCTGCCAAATGGCATATTATTATATTATTATTGATATGGGGTGAATAACACTATCCACCAGTTGATATGGGGTGAATAACACTATCCACCAGTTGATATGGGATGAATAACACTATCCACCAGTTGATATAGAATTAATAACACTATCCACCAGTTGATATGGGGTGAATAACACTATCCACCAGTTGATATAGAATGAATAACACTATTCACCAGTTGACATGGGGTGAATAACACTATCCACCAGTTGATATAGAATGAATAACACTATCCACCAGTTGATATGGGGTGAATAACACCATCCACCAGTTGATATGGGGTGAATAACACTATCCACTAGTTGATATGGGATGAATAACACTATCCACCAGTTGATATGGGGTGAATAACACTATCCACCAGTTGATATGGGGTGAATAACACTATCCACCAGTTGATATGGGGTGAATAACACTATCCACCAGTTGATATAGGATGAATAACACTATCCACCAGTTGATATCGGATGAATAACACTATCCACCAGTTGATATGGGGTGAATAACACTATCCCACCAGTTGATATGGGGTGAATAACACTATCCACCAGTTGATATGGGATGAATAACACTATCCACCAGTTGATATAGGATGAATAACACTATCCACCAGTTGATATAGGATGAATAACACTATCCACCAGTTGATATGGGGTGAATAACACTATCCACCAGTTGATATGGGGTGAATAACACTATCCACCATATGGGATTCATATAAAAGTGATATGGGATTAATTTAAAAGTATATGAGATTCAGATGTACACTTCATCTTTCCCAGTGAAAGTAATCCAACCGGGGGATTTATTAAATCTAATGGATACGTATGGGTGGATAAAGACTATAAGCCCCTGTAAGCCTATAGACATGGTGATAACATCCCAGGCCAT